>NW_020874406.1:8738234-8742041 GCF_003935025.1 Abrus precatorius | reverse complement strand
CAACCCTCCCTTTACAGCTTTAATGCAGTCTCCGGTTATTAAACCGATTGAAAGCTAGGCCCCAAGCATTTCTTTCTAGATTATTATGGTCTTTCATCCGCTGCATTCCAAGGGGTGGAAAGATCGATAAAATCTCACCCAAGACTGATACTGATTCTGAAGCCGAGGTTCGAGATGCTTAGGCTTAGACATTCGACTTTCTTCTCAAAAGTGATGTTTAAGAACATCTAGCCTTGCTCTCTCAAACACCTGACTACTAGTCATTTGAATGGCAACATTAAGAAAAGAAAGAATCTTTTATTGCAACGAGGAAAGATGATGTTCTTAGCTCGACCCATAGGGAAAGGTAGGAAGAGAGGGATGTAGTTACTCGACCGATAGAGTTAGGAAGTTGACTTAGTAATAAATTCCTTAGTTGCAGCCTATCTTGCTGCTGAGATAGAGGGAATCCATTTAGAAGTCTTAGTAACTAGGGTAGCTAGGAGTAGGGAGTTCACCCCTCGTACTGCGGCTAACCGGGAGCTTTTAAGCGGAGGGAACAGATGCTACTTCTTTCTAAAACTCTTAGCTGCCTCACTTCGTTCGAGGAAGAAGTTGAATCCCTTCTATCTCCTACGGCAAAACAAGGGGATACTTCTGCTCATCTCATAACATCTCTTCCTCTCTCTTCTCTCTTCACTAATGCCTTATTGGTTGATTGATTCTCAAACCCCTTCCCTTGATGAAGTCGAGTGACTTTCGTTCCTTACCTGGGAATTCTAAGAAGAATAGAAGGACGAGTTACTCGCATTATCAAATAAATTGAGACATTCCGGATTTACATGATGAGATTAGTTCTTCTTTCAGCTCTTTGATTGGGAATTAATGGTAACAAGAGCCTGTAGCTACTAAGAAGCTGACGCTCTATTCCTGAAGAAGGAGATGTGGAATGAAGTCACTCTCCTGCTAATCCGAGTGACGGTATGAAGTAGAGCTCGTATTCCCTCTCCCTTTGGTCGAGCTACTTCGTCCCTGCTTTTAGATGTTATTTTGACAGTCACAAGAGAGCTTAAGGGATGTTCAAAAGAATATCCCGTTAAGCGAACGATAATAGACAAGTAAGCCTAGGCCTAAAAAAAGACCTTGTTCTTGCACTGCAGCTACCTCGTTAGCACTTGACTTTCTGACTTTTCCGGCATAAGAGGTCCTGTCTCTTTTCTGTTTTAGCGGAATAAAATAAGCAGTCTTTGTGCTGACAGTCTAATATCGTTCGCTAGTTGAGCTACCTACCCAGCAGTTCAAGCAAGAAGGTTTGTTACTATAACCGCGGGAAAGAATGATGGATGAAGAGTGATAAGCTCGGCAGACTCACATACATTTCTGAGTCCAGACCTTTATTATGTCTCATAGGGGATACGTTAATGGAATGGAAGACTTTTAGTTTGAACCCTAGTTCGTTTTCGCGTTCGTCATCAGTGAATAAGGGGTTGGCAAAAGGCTAACTATAGCGCTATCACCAGCTCCAAGGCTTACTACTACAAGAGTGGACTGAGCGCGCTTACTATCACTATTCTATCCCCACCTTATTCTCTAAATCCTTCTTTACCCAGGGGACTTTAACAAATATAACCTGGGATTGACTGACTCCTACTCATACAGCGCCGGAGAATTACTTAAAAGAGCTCTATCACTGGTCTTATATCCTTGCTCTAGAACCTTTCTCTTTCTAACCGGATTCTTAGTCTGCTTTCACTTCCGTACCTTCTAATTCAATAGAATATCATAATATCCCGGTACACTGGTTCTCCTACAACAAGAGGATAGCAGGGCATTGAATCACCCTCTAGATCTAGCACTTTGAACTTCCTTACTCATTGCTGGCAGGGATAGACTGATGGCCTTTTCAACATCTC
Organism: Abrus precatorius; assembly: GCF_003935025.1. Taxonomy (NCBI): domain Eukaryota; kingdom Viridiplantae; phylum Streptophyta; class Magnoliopsida; order Fabales; family Fabaceae; genus Abrus; species Abrus precatorius. The sequence continues at coordinate 8,740,149 of NW_020874406.1, read as the reverse complement.
GCACTTCCAACTTACAATCTCTAGCTCTAGATGGAAAAAAGACTGACGCACCGGTTCGTCATCACTTAGCTTACTTGCAGGCAGGGTACAAAACACAAGATTGATACAAAGTAGGCTTACAGGGTACGAGGGGTGGATTACTCTATTTATCCCAGGGGTTAGCAAAATCAAACCTTCTTGGAGACTGAAAAGATCGGACCTCTCTAAAGTCAACTTCTCATCTCTCGGCAACTTTAGCAAGGTTATAAGCTTCAAAACCAACTTTAGAAGCAGTGATTGGGTCCGGACCTTAGCAGCTCCAAGGAGTCTTGAACACTTACCGTTGAGCATTTACCGAGAGTACAATCTCTCCTGTTACTGAAGTATAAGGGAAGCCACCGTAGTACACGGCTGGAACAAAAGGTGCTCCATGGCCATTCTCGTAGCTTCTACCACAGTTTTTCAATCTTCCCGGTTCTACAATCCAATTCTCTTTACCAACCCCCGAGGATATTCTGAATCGCCTGTGAAACTAATCCAATGCTTGAGTCGAGGAGGCTTGTTTCCGTACCCCAGAACTGGTTAGTCCTTACCAACTGAAAGAACTAGTTTGGGATAAACTAGAAGCTCTACTTTGAAAGATATCTCTTCTATGGCCCAGTTGATTACACAGAAAGAGCCTTTCGAAGCGCTTCCCCAGGTGGATGGGCACTCTGCTTTCCCTGGTTCCGGCAAGAAGACTGGCTAGAGAAAGAATGAGCTACGGATTCACCGTCACGCTCTCTTCGCTTTCTAAGAAGCTACTTTAGCAAGAAGGGCTTAAGGATTAAGGCTGCACCGTCCGCTCACTTACCTGCTTAAGAAGAACTAGCACGTCGGGTGATATCCTTCCTTTGATGCTTGGCTCTGGACAGGGAAGAACCCGGATAAGACTTCAAAGTGAAAGGGCAGTAAGCGATGGTTATTGGTTTTGAGGATGTGATCGATCTTCCCTTAGTCTGATTCATGGTATTCCGGCATTCCTTCGTTGGATTGAAAGGAAGGTACAAAGAAGGGTTTGTCCATAAGAGGTACGGAAGGCGGAAGAGAGGGGATTTCCTTGTTCACAAGACTCTTAAAGCTTATCTGCTACATCAGAGTGAAAGAGAAGACTGCTTTCAAGGCTTGTTGAAAAGAAAAGATGTATCCTAGGACCTTCACCACATTCACAGGTGGAAAAGATACCGTCCCTTACTCATAAGCAGGAAAAGATCTAACTTGCCCTATCCAAAGACCTTTTTATGAAAGATTGATCCTGTCGCTTTCGTGTCTATCCAACTGTATGGATTCCCAGCTTTCCAACTGCCTTCTTTTCAGAAGGACTCTAACTGGCGAATGAAACTCCAACTCAATCTCCTGGAAAGAGAAGAGGACGAGGCCACCCCTGACTCTGTGTCTCGCGCTTTTCAGCCTGAATTCCATTCCCGTAATTCGAATATGAAACTACATACATCAATTAAGAAAATAGTATAGTAATCTAAGATAAGATAGAGTCTTACTTACTAGTGGCCCTTTCGGGGACTCTTGGGTGAGACTGGAAAGCAAGACTGATTATACCCTTCCCCCTTATTAGTCTAGGGCCCCTCACCCGAGGTCACCAGTTGTCCATTCAATCCGATCGGGGAATAAGCCTCTTGACAGCCAAGACCATCCTTCCGAGGGTTAGGTTCAAGGGTTGATTCGAAGACGCATCTCCTCTCTTCGGGAAGCTCACAAATAAAGAAAGCTTTTGGCCTCCTTGCCTCTGTATGAGCCTTTTCGCTAATATGCTCGGAAAGTGATGGTTCCTTGCTTGTGGAGTTCCTTCTTGGATTGAGGGAGTACGGAACCAAGCCCGGTGTTCTCTCCCATTAAGTTAAGCAATTTCGAAATTCATTCAAGGCTTGCTTTTAGAGCA